>NC_133197.1:35537500-35570000 GCF_049306965.1 Danio rerio
GTGATATTTTTTATGTTTTTTTTCTTCTTGCGACCCAACTTTTACTAAGGGAACCCTTAACTTTAAACTGAGTGATTTTTGGTTAAGGACTTTCATGCAAACGAGCCCTGCACTTTCCTGCCACATCACTTGCATCGACATCTATATTCTTGTTTGCAATCATCCTGGGACCTGCTGAATAAAGATTAGTTCCCAAGTCATGAATCAGTGCTGTAAGTCTATAATGTGTATCCATTAGTTGTAATATTACAACTCCTTGAAATGTTTAAAATAAAAACTAAAATTCTGTGTCTACTTAGACCTGATAGTTCATATAAATAAATAATAAGTTTTGCTGGTATAAATGTTAATAGTAGCCTGCTTTGGTAAATTTACAATAAACCGTTATAATCATAATGAATACACAAACTGCTTATATTTTCGAGTGGGGAGAAGGAGAGGGGATCTGTTATGGTATACAACTTAAGTACTTAAAATTATTTGACAGCATCATCACTGGCAACCCAAACAAACTGGAAACTTACTTTCAGCTTATTTGTGTCAATTGCAAATGACTCGCTAGGAGAGTGCAGGTGTCGATTGTAAATGACATTACTTGCAGAGGTTAGGTAAAGGCCTAAAAGTGCAAGCCTGAGAGTGCTAGCCTGAAAGTGCAAGTGCAAATCTGCAGCCAGACCGTTCTTAATCAATCAATCAATCAATCAATCAATCAATCAATCAATCAATCAATCAATCAATCAATCAATCAATCAATCAATCAATCAATCAATCAATCAATTAATCAATCAATCAATCAATCAATCAATCAGTTTATCTGTCTGTCATACATAGTTTATAGCTTAGAGTATACATTTTTGAAATACATGTCATGTGGACTGACCAACATTAATAAAACAAAACCTGAATAAAGAAAAAAAGCAAAACTTCATAAAGAGAAACACAAAATAAAATGTAAAAAAAAAATAAAAATCTTCAAATAAAATAGTAAATAATAAAAAACAAGTCTGATTATGTAAAAAAAAAACTACCTTATTGTTTAATATTATTTAACATGCAAGGATAAAACATAAAACATAAAAATCGTTTTAAATATAAGACAAACAAACAATATATTGACAGGCAGATAGTTAATTCATGTGCAGCTATGAAAGTGTGTAAACACATTTAAGAGAAAGGAAAAGAAGAACGGCATCATTCTGAGGCTGCTCATTGCTTTCCGTCCACTCCCTTAGACCTCTTTTATTATGCACTTTGAGTTTCTTGCCTTCCATTCAAACACTGCTGATTGCGTCGTGATTACCAATGATTTCTTTGAGCCCTTCGTAGCAACAATCACGATGGAGACGGGCACATTTTAATGAAAACAGGCAATAAGAGAGAAATGCGGGTAATGCCACATTTTTATTTTTTTTGCCATGCATGAATAAATCACTTCATATAATAAAAGAGCAGTGAAGAACACCGTTTTAATCTGTTAAAATGTTTTGATGATTATAGGTTTGGATTGAGTGGAGAAATAAATCAGAATTTGCTTTCAACAATAGCAGAAATACACAAAAGTACTAGAATTGTTTTGATTTAAAGATATAGTTCACCAAATACATCTACATGTCTGGTTCTTTTGTAAAGCTCAGTCATCATGGCTGTCTCGAAGAATGCAAAATAAATCACTGTAATGAATCCACTTCCATAGAACCTTGATCATTCACTCTTTTTCCTTCAGCTTAGTCCCTTATTCATCAAGAAATGTACCACCAACTATTCCAGCATATGTTTAAACCATTGAATGACCTCCCAGTACTGGGAAACACCCATACACTTTAGCATCCATGCACACACTCATACACCGAGGCCAATTTTGTTTACTCAATTGACCTATTCAGCTTATTCTTCACGTATGAGTGGGTGCAGCCTTTTTGGCTTAAGACTTACAGTCTTATTTACTTCAATTTACTTTTAGACATTAAAAACAGTTTGTTAGAAATGTAATTAATATATAATATAACTATAATAATTTTTCATCAAAAGATGAATGGATGAACGGATGAACATACGAACGAACGAGCGAGCGAGCTAATATCAATAAAAGACAAACTAAAACAAAACTAAAATAAACAAACTCACAAAAAACACTCAAAACATAACAAAATACAAGTCAACACAAAAAAGAAAGCTACAAAGAATATCAAAACATCCTAAAAAGAAAGTCACAAGACTCCAAATGCAACAAAACCCAAGCAAAAACAAAACAAAAGCAATGAAAACAAGAAAATCAAAACATAAGATAACTAACCAAAACAGAAAACACAGAAACAAGCAAACCTAACAAGGAACACCTAAAGCAAACAAAAATACTGAAATTAAAACAAAACACAGCAAAATGGTACAAATCACAACAAAGAAATATAAATAACGAAACATCAAAACCAAAATGCAAATCCTATATAAATTAAATATAAAACAAATAAATCAAATGAAAAAAAACAACAAAAAAAAAAACAACAACAACAACAAGCTAAAAACTATAAAACAAAAGGGAGAGACATTCATTGATTTATTCATTTTCTTTTCAGCTTGGTCCCTTTATTAATCTGGGGTTGGCACACATTAACCACACTGCAACCTATCACTGGGAAACAACCATACACACTCATTCACTACAGCCAATTTAGCTTACCCAATTCCCCTACAGCGCATGTGTTTGGACTGTGGGAGAAACCGGAGCACCCGGAGGAAACCCACGCCAACACGAAGAGAACATGCAAACACCACACAGAAATCCCAACTGACCCAGCTGAGGCTTGAACCAGCGACCTTATTGGTGTGAGGCGATTGTACTACCCACTGCGCTACTGTGAGGCCCCTTATATATTCATTCATTTTCCCTTCGGCTTAGTCCCTTAATTAATCCGAGGTCGCCACAGCAGGATGAACTGCCAATTTACCCAGCGGATGCCCTGCCAGCCGCAACCCATCTCTGGGAAACACCCATACACACTCATACACAATGGACAATTTAGCCTACTCAATTCACCTGTACCGCATGTCTTTGGACTGTGGAGGAAACCCGCAGGAAGAACATGCAAACTCCACACAAAAACGCCAACTGTACTGACCCTACTGTACCCAAGTTTGATTGCCAGTACTGCACTGCATCGGTTGGTCCCACATTCATTTCAAAGGAGCGCAACCCTGTACTAAAACGGCAGCTCTGTTGACACATTCCTTTCAATAGAAAGAATAGTGTAAGCAACATCTAATGTAAATATCTATGATAAAAAACAAGCATTTTAAACACGCTTAACATCATTGTAATAAATGCAGTAAATGTAAATGATGAATCTGGGATAGTTTGACTAAAACAATAGGAGATTAGGACCCAAACTGGACCCTGTGTACTGATGACCAACAAAGCACAAGTATCCACATCCACATTGTGTTCCAGCTTTCAGCTCGTGTGTTTGTCTTCAGCAAGTTTCCTGCAATTTGAGTGTCAGTGCTGTGAATGCCGGACTGACACCTGGAGATGCCATAATGAAAAGCCACATCAATCCCGGTGACGCAGAGCGGAGCTGCACTGATTGGACATGCCGCTCTTTCTGCCGCCCAAACAAAAGCAGAAAGACAGCACAGTTAATTTAGCCACTGAATCCCATCTGGGGGCACAGGAATGAATGAGACGACTTTTTCTTCTTCTTCATGGTCTCTGAATCTTATTTGAAATTCCTTGCACCATCTAATCTCCTTTCTTGTTGCCGTTTTCTATCCAGCTCTGGATTTCTACCAAACTCTGTTGCAACAATGCGACAATCCTTTACCAGTGAGAATTTCAGAAATGACCATTTGAATTCATTACAAGTAAATATGAATTAAAATAACAATAACGAACAATAAAACGAGCAAAATTAAGTCAAAGGCTAAACAATGTAAATATATAGGGGGGAATGTGATATAGAATCCAACCCCTGAATCAAGGTTATTATAGTAAACGAAAACGAACGAACAAAATGAAAACTAAAATGTAAAATGATTGTCGTTAACTGAACTAAAAATAACGAGTTAAAAAAAAAAAAAAAACTAGAACTAACTGAAACTGTATTGTGTACATACAGAACAAACCTCCTTCGTTCTTGTAATTGTGAATGTTTAATACATAATCTTACTGTACAGCTGCGTTCACAGCAGACGCAGAACGCGCATCAAGCGCGAGTGATTTACATGTTAAGTCAATGCAAACGCGCGAATAGACATCCTGCGGCGCGATACGCGCAAATGACGCGGCGCGAGTGACGCAAATTGCGCGAATGGTGTGGGGCGAATTGAACGTTTTGCGCGTTTGACGCGCTTAATGAGCATTTCGCGCGAATCTCTCGAGTTCGTAAATCTGAACTTCAGCGTACATTCGCGCCACGTTAACCAGCCTTCATAAACAACAGTTCATCAAACTCGGCTTGGCTCAGTCAGAAGCACCGCTGAAAGCCTCCGTCATCCAGGTTCAGTTTCTGGAGGAGTTTATGAGGTCACAGAGCTGGATGCACCTCTGAAAGGATGTAGTGGACTCAGACACGACCCTAAACGTATCAACGCTGTTTTTCAGTCTTCATAAAGCACATAAACACCGTTATTTTCTTTATAAAATCCATGTTAGCCATTTAGCTATGAAGCTAGAGTCTTCGGGCAGACAGAAGCCCTGCCTAACACGCGAATCCGCGTCTGTTCTGAAGTGAATTTGACACGCAAATGAAGCGGGGTTTGACGCATGAATGAAGCGAGTAAACTCAAATGTTCACACGGCTATTTACGCGCGAATAGCACGATTTATCCGCGCGTTCCGCGTCTGGTCTGAACACAACATAAGCCTTTTAGAAGTAAATATAATTTGCGCTGCAGGTTTTTGACCCTTTCGCACTTCAGAGTCTGTAGTCCTGCTGCCAGATCAAGCCAGTTCTCCTCCAGTCATTCTCGCTGTTGCTCCCGTGACAAAAACAACGAGTGGACATGACAGCAGCAGGGTGACACCATTAAATACGGACAATTAAAACTATTACTTTAACACATTTTGTGCCCAATAATGAGTTTGATTTCTGTATCGCGATCGCGAACAAATCTTTTTAACTGGATCTTCTAAGTGAACCGGTTGAACTAGTTCACCAAATCGAACTGAATCAATTGAAACTATTCATGTCTCCAGTAAGCACTTATCCACAAGCTACTTACGTTTTAACAAGCCTAATACCCCCCTCTGACCCTAAATAATCCAATATATACTCTTATTCATTTATTAGTACAGTAACGTTACATTAAAAAGCAGTAAACCCATAATACTGCGCATGCGTGATTCAGTGAAACAAACACAAACAGTACAGCCAGCTGTGTGACTGAACTAAATTTAACTGCAGCACGGATGAACCGAGCGCTTAAATGAGAGCATCTGATGAAAAACGTAAGTTTATGCCATAACCGTAAATCGTAATGGAATTTAAATAAGGGAATCATATTAGCATATTACATACTTCATTCATATCTAAAATGCTTTAGCAATACTGTAAATCCCATGCCAATTACTTACAATAAACAAATAAATAAAATATGTATTCAGCAGTTATTAATAGCTAAGAAACATCAAATTATCTTAATACAAAGTTTGTGTTTGTGTTGGAATGTCACAAGCTATGTTTCCATCCAAAAATGCGAATGAACTTTATGCGCAAAACTAAATTATCGCATAAAAGACGTACGAATAAAGCTGTGTTTCAAAATTTTCACTTCCTGATTAACTGGTGCCAAATATTGACAGAAAACTGAATTTGCTGCAGAAGGAGAAGCTGCATCAATCCTTTCTTCGTCTAATAAATGACTTACACCTCAGAAGGCAATCCTGACACGCAGTGAATGCGTGGTGGCAGACGCGGAGCAGAGATATTCTTGATTCTAGAGGTCATTAATAATATAATAACACCAATACTTAAACGGTAAGGCGTTTTAGAATGACCAAATCAACAGTTCAGATGGTTTACAGTGTGCTCAGCCTGCTGGTTTGTCCATTTACACACATCTCCATCATCACATGATCTCTTATCACAAAATCACATGACCTTTTTTAAATGCGCATGCTGAAGTTTGTGCGCTAAAAGTGTTTCCATCGTAGTTTATGCGCATCTTTTCTTATAGAATAAAGAGATTATCCTACTTAGTTATACGAATACGTTTTTTTTTCCGCATTTTAAACATTTATGCGGATCATGGTGTTTTCATCAGCCATTTTTTATGGGCATATCCAAAATGCGCATAAAAATAGGTGGATGGAAACATAGCTACAGCAGTTAGCTACACTCAAACCAAAAAAAGTAAAAATTAATAAATACATCACTGTAAGGAAGAAGCCATTAAGGCTTATTAGGGTTTAGACCATCAAACGAGTTCATGCTGCTTTACACTCAAATTCAAATGAAGACCGAAATCCAGAAATCCACTCATGAATCTCGGCATCCGCATAAACACATGTGCAATGATTATACACAAATATCCTCACTTTGATTCCCCCTCTGCTCCATTAAAGCGGCTAGCATATCAAATGCTAAAGCATGATGCATACAAAGATGAAAAACGCACACATCCTCGGCCTCATGAGATCGGCTTGCCAGGAGCAACAGTCGGAGCAGAATCAATTATTTACCCCTAACAGCAAATATCTCTCTGATAGAACAGAGACAGCAGTGCTGGTGTGAATTATTGAAACACGTTCGCTCAGATGATGTCACATTGGAGAGGAGAACCTGACGATTACTGTCCTCGACACGAGCATAACACACACTCCGTATCGTGAACTAAAACTAATGATGCACGAGTGGCTGTGAACGGAATCAGGTCAGAATGTGACGTAGACTTAAAAACAAGGCTGGAAAAAATATTAAAATATAAATAGCTCAAATAAAAATAGCATGGGGTTTGGAAAAGTGCACATTTTCCTGAATTTCACAAATGTTTTCAGACGTTTACATGATGACTGTGTGCTTAAAATTTAAATATAAAATTAGCATATGTTTTTGGAGAGTTTTATATACAGACTCTTCATATGCCATGTCATTTTTATATCATTCATTCAATTTCCTTCGGGTTAGTTCCGTTACTAATCAGTGGTCCCCAAAGCAGAATGAACCGTCAACTTATCCAGCATATGTTTTTCCAAAGTGGATGCCCTTCCAGATGCAACCCAATACTGGAAAACACCCATACTCTCTCATATTCACACTCATTTATGCCGAGTTCAGACTGCATGATATTCAAAGATGTCGTGTCACAGATGTTTTCACACTGCATGACTATTTGGGCCAGCGTTTTGTCGCTGCTTTGTTTACACTGCAAGATGGATCGGCGACAGGAGCTTTCACATTGCATGACTTTACAAAAGGAAGAATTGCCGACTACTTCATCCAAATGACGTCTCGCAGCCAAAAACACGTCGTATATCTTTTGTTATTAACTACATAACGAGAAAGAAGCCTATAATGGGGTAGAAAATGTACATATTTGCTCACCTGGGTTTAAAGGGAATCAGCAATTTCTCCTCAACTTTCTTTTTTAACTTTCTGTATAAAACGTCAAACAGACATGGGTGCTCCTGTCAAACCTCCACTAGTTTTTCTTTTTGGGTCCAAATAAATTGACAATGAGCGCTTTTAACTTCTCCCTCAACCTCTCCACGGCCAGCAGGTACACACACACACAAGCGGATGCTGCTCTCTCATTGGCTGTAGGCGATCGCCGATGTTATTTTCAGTCAAAACTCATTTCACACGGCATGATTTGAATCATCACGGCGATTCTCTTAGATGGCGTCTTTGATAGTTCATCCTATGTGATTGTTACTCACGTGCACCAATTTCCCTGTGATTTCAGGAATTTGTCTGTGATTTCTCAAAACCTGTCACCGAGTCAAAATCGGGGCTAAAATCATGCAGTCTGAACTAGGCATTAGTTCATCCATTCCCCTATAACAGAATCCAATTCCCTATTTTTCAATACTTAAAAAAGCAAAGGTGGATTCTGACATGCCCTTAATGCGTTTTCGCCCTGCGCTTTGCACTTTGTGCCTGGATCGTCAATATAGAGCCCTAAGTGTGTAAAAAAACTAAACAAACAAACAAAAAAACTATTAAACAAATTTTAAAAATGTATTTTAGTCAACCATTGTTGTTTTAGTTGTCAATTGAATGAACAATGAACAATATATGAGTAAGATGATTTTACACAATTGTTTTTTTTTTTTTTTTGTAATTACGCTGTTACAATGAAATCATAATTTCAATTGCAGTATCGTTTTAAAAATCTTTGCATTTTCAGGCCCCTAATTTGCTATTATCTGGAGTGCCATTTCTTCGTGTATCAAATGAGAAATGAGTGATGGAAATATCAAATTTTCAACCCCTTAGGCCTTATCCCAATTCTATTTTTGTACCCCTACCACTTCCCCTTCCCTATGGCCCTTGAAACCGAGGGTGAAGGGAAAGAGCTTCAAAATTGACCACTAAGAATTGGGACAGCACTCCAGCACCTACACACGTCATCATAGGTCATTGCCATCTCTTGCTTCATATTATTTCAGTTGTGTCATTTAATGGTATTTTTCTTCAGGATATTTATCAATGTAAATACACCAAAAACAACATTAATAATATAGCAGACACTGTACAAAGCTCAATCCCAACCACTAGACATTACTGACAGGGTATTCTAGGGTCATCGTGTGTCAGATTGTTGTGGGACTGCTTTACAGAAATTATGATAATGGATTAAAGATCGCAAAATGTAGCGGTTTTTATTTTAGCTTTTTTTTAAGCATGACGGTAAAACATGGACGCGGTTATGAATATAATAAAACATGTGCTAGTTTGTTGTAAAAGTTCAAAATTATGACAAAAAATACAAATTTGTGGATCTCCTCTAGATGCAGTGATTTTGCCATTGTGGCTGGTGTATTCTGGAAAATTTTCTTACCCTTTGGTTTCGAGTGTGGTCCTTAAAAATGTTTATTCAAAGGGGTATTTACCCCTTCCCTCTTAGCCCAACGCCTTCAAGCTAAAGAGAATTCAGACACCCCTACCCCTTAACGTGAACAAGCAAACTAAGGGGTAGGGGAAAGGAGAAGGGCTAAGGGGAAGAATTGAGATTGGGCCTTGAAGTGTTTACACTTGACATAGTTTTGGACATAGTTTTGGATTTAACTACCTTTAAATAAACCAACACTGAACAGGCAAAAAAAAAAAAAAAAAAAAAAAACCTTTACAGCTTAAAAACATTGGGGCTAAAAGGAGTAGTTGAAGCGTTACAACGTATTGTGGCATTATCAAGTATAAGATTACCCAAAATTAAACTAAAAATTTAATCTGACACTACTTTTTAATTAACCAACTTTAAATGTGCAACAAAAAAACTGTAAAACATCTGGAAAATGTTGAGCCTTTAAGCTAGCAGGAAGAAATAGTAGCATTTCATATAACCATCTATTCGTAGCATTAGCAAATATAAGACGGACAAAAAATTTGACCAAAAAAGTAAATCTGTAAACACTTTTAAAATAACCAACACTAAAGGGGCAACAAAAAAGTCCACAGCTGTAAAACAACAAATATAAATAAATAAAAATTGTTGAGACATCAAGCTAGAAAAGAGTAGTTGTAGCATTACCATGTATCATAGCATTAGCAAGTATAACTAACTAAAAGAAAACTAAAAAAGTAAATGTGAAACTACTTTTAAAATAATCAACTTTGAATATGTAACAGGAAAGTCCAGAGCTGATTAAACTTGAGCCATCAAGCTAGCCGGAAGGAGTAGTAGCAATTGAACGTATCTTAGCTAGCAAGAAGGAGTAGTAGCATTTCAAATAACCACAAGGTGTAGCATTAGCAAGTATAAGACTCAGGCTGCATTCGAAATCACCTTCTCAGTAGGTTCTGCATTGGAATTTAAATTCACTACTCAACCGTTAGAGAAGGATTAAATACAGTATGAGTCTGAGTAGTATGCATGGCATGTACTACATCTGCCGTTTTGTCATGATCACGTGACTTACCTGCGACGATTTGCACCCATTCATAAATTCTCTCACGGGGCATCATGGGATAGCATAGTATGAATCAAATACGCACTTCAGAATCTCACCAGAAGTCATCCAGGTACGTCTTGCACACTGTTTTTCGAATTCTATAAATTTGGACATAGTACTAGGCTTGCATACTGTTTTTGTTGTACTATATAGCATGGAAGTATGCAATTTTGGACACAGGCCAACCTTTTTAGCCTACTTTTAGTTTATCTAAAAAATACTTTTAAAATAACTATGAATATGCAACAAAAAAGGCCACAGCTGAAACAAACGTTGAGCCATCAAGCTAGCAGGAAGGAGGGGTAGCATTTCAAATAACCATGTATTATAGCATTAGCAAGCAAGACTCAAATGTTTAGCTTACTTTGAAATATTCTGAAACTACTTTTAAAATAATCAACTTTGAATGTGCAACAAATAAAGTCATAGCTGATAAACGTTGAGCCAAGACTTAGTCTGCGTCCGAAATCGCTTACTATTCAATAGGTACTGCTTTTGAATTAAAATTTACTACTCAACCCTTAGAAAAAAAGTATGTTCTATACAGTATAAATGTGAGCAGTATGAGTGGAACTCGAATGAACAACATCCGCCATTTTGTCAAGATCACGTGACCTACCCTCATCAGTTGCGTCGATTCACGCCGGAAGTAATAAGTCATCCGGGTAATTCTCGCATACTGTTTTTTGAACTCTATGAATTCAGACATACTATTTGGCTCACATACTGTTTTTGGCATACTATATAGTAAGTATGTGATTTCAGCCTTACTTTTTTTAGCCTACTTTTAGTTAATCTAAAACTACTTTTAAATTAACCAACTTTGAATGTGCAACAAAAAAAGTTCATAGCTGATAAGCATTGAGGCATCAAGCTAGCAGGAAGGAGTAGTAGCATTTAAATTAACCACATATTGTATTATTAGCAGGTATAAAACTTACTTTTTAGCAAACTTTTAGCTATTCTGAAACTACTTTTAAAAAACCAACGTTGAATGTGCAGAAAAAAAAGTCCAAAGCTAAAAAAATGTTGAGCCATCAAGCAAGCAGGGAGGGCCAGTTGTTGTAACATTATCATTAAAGCTGTTTTCCAGTCAAACAAACCAACTCAAAGCGGCACCAGGAATACATTACAACTCTCAGCAGGAGTTTCAAAGCACTTTTCAAACCTGAACTTCCAGTGACAACCAGTTATTTATTTTCCCCGCTAGCTTGAGTTCTTTAATCTGGGCCTTCTTTCTTTGTTCAAGACCACAAAAAAAAAAAAAGCCCAAAAACAAAGTTACAAGTGAACCAGCCGAGTCTTGATTTGCAGAGCTACAGTTCTATTTAAAGAGCAATCTCTACCTCCGGGCCAATCACATCCAGTATCATCTGCTATCATTGCTAGCAGTCGAGCGAACACTGCTTTGGTGGCTAGCGAGCAGTCATGAAGGAAAGCCATTCGGGGTCATTGGGAAATTGTCGACTGAGAGATTGAGAAACTCAGCCTAACTACAGCAGTGCTGACACCGGTACAACAGAAGTCAATTACTTGTCCCTCAGCGACAGATTGCCTTTACTTTTTCCCAGCGCAAACACCACAGGTTTCCGGATGTAACTGATTAGCTGTCTGCACTACACATTTACAATGTAAACCTCAAAGAAGGTACACAAGATGATGAGAAAACATGCTAAGTTTTAGAATAACTACACATTTGGCCATGAAACAGTTTAGTTTGATGATTACTATAGCCAGAGCTTAATTTGTAAATTGCGAGGTCCTGGAACAGATCAGGGTAATGAAGCCGGCATGCTACCAGAGGGTGGAGAGTGAGACAGTTCTCGTTGCAGCCCGCAGCTTGATGATGTAGTTGGCCAGGTCCGCTACATAGTGCTTACACCTCCCCCTACCCTAAACCCAACCATCACAGTAGCATGGGCGTTACCTTAGTGGGCAGTACAAGGTCCACCACATAGTTGATGATTGCCTATATCTGCCCTATCCTAAACCTAACTGCCACATTAGCATGGGCGTTACCTTAGTGGGTAGTACAAGGACTGCTACATAGTTAATTATCGTATACACCTCCCCCTACCCTAAACCCAACCGTCAAAGTAGAATGGGTGTTACTTTAGTGGGCGTTACAAGATCTGCTACATAGTTGACAATCGCCTACACCTCCTCCCTACCCTAAACTCAACCATTACAGTAGCATGGTTGTTACCTTAGTGGGTAGTAGTTGACTATTGCTTACACTACCCACTATCCTACACTCAACCGTCACAATAGTATGGGCGTTACCTTAATGGGTGGTATTTGACAATCGCCTACTCCTCCCCCTACCCTAAACCCAACCATCACATTAGCATGGACGTTACTTTAGTGGGTGGTAGTTGAAGATCGCCTACACCTCCCCCTACCCCTACCCTAAACCCAACCATCACAGTAGCATGGGCGTTACTTTAGTGGGTGGTAGTTGAAGATCGCCTATACCTCCCCCTACCCTAAACCCAACCATCACAGTAGCATGGGCGTTACTTTAGTGGCCGTTAGTTGACGATCCCCTACACCTCCAGCAACCCTAAACCCAACGTTGGGCTTTTCCTCCGATAGACTTCCATTCATACGCACGCAAATGAGTCAGACCGAAAACGCAGGGTCATGCGTTAAGTTTCGCAGTACGCTGCGGTGCAAAGTTCAAGCTTGGTGAACTCTGACCTGCAAAATTGCATCACTTGACTGCAAGAGACCAACCGAGGATCAAAACATGACCTCTCTGGACAGAAATTTAAAACATGGAGCAATCGCTTGCTTTGTTAATGCTTAAAAATCTTGTTTATTCCTGCCCCTTTTCGCAGCGCAGCAAGAAAGAATTTCACATTATCAAACTCTAGTGTGACCGCAGCTTCACAGTAGCATGGGCATTACCTTAGTGGGCAGTAGTCGACGATCCCCTACACCTCCCCCTAACCTAAACCCAAGTATCACAGTAGCATGGGTGGTATCCTAGTGGGCTGTAGTTGACGTTCGCCTACACCTCCCCTTACCTTAAACCCAACCATCACAGTAGAATTGGCACTATCTTAGTGGGCGGTAGTTGACGTTCTTATACCTCCCTCCTACCCTAAACCCAACCATTACAGTATCATGGATGTTACCTTAGTGGGCGGTAGTTGACATTCGCCTACACCTCCCTTCTACCCTAAACCCAACCATTACAGTAGCATGGATGTTACCTTAGTGGGCGGTGGTTGACTATTGCTTACACCTCCCCCTACCCTAAACCCAACCGTCACAGTAGCATGGACGTTACCTTAGTGGGCGGAAGTTAACAATAGCCTACACCTCCCGCTACCCTAAACTCAACTGTCACAGTAGCATGGACATAACCTAGTGGGCCGTGCAAGATCCAATATGTAGTTGATGATCGCCCACACCTCCCCCTGCCCTAAACCCAACCGTCACAGTAGCATGAGCGTTACCTCAGTGGGCGGTAGTTGGCGTTTGCCTACACCTCCCCTTACCCCAGGGCTGTCCAAACTTGGTCCTAGAGGGCCATTATCCTGCATAGTTTAGCTCCAACTTGCTTCAACACACCTGACTGGAAGTTTCTAGAATACCTAGAAAGAGCTTGATTAGCTCATTCAGGTGTTTTTAATTGGGGTTGGAACTAAAATATGTAGTACACTGGCCCTCCAGGATTGAATTTGGACATTCCTGCAATACCCTAAACCCAATTGTCACAGTAACATGGGCATTACCTTAGTGGGCGGTACAAGGGCCAATATGTAGTCCAACATTGAAAAGAGACACAAAAGTTTGGAAGAGAAAGTAAACGGTGACCACATTTTCAATTTTGTCTGAATTAAACGATAATACAATACTTAATAATGAGCCATTTGACACAAAGCTAAAGCTTATAGTTAGACTGATGAACATATTACTTTTCTGAGTGATTTATTTAAATTAATATAATAAGACATTGCCATTCAGCGCTCTAAATGTGACTGTGAATCAAACAGCTGTCTTTATTTCAGTGCTTTTATTAAAGAGATGTTTCACTCAGAAATGAAAACATTCTGTCATCATTTACTCAGCCTGAAGACATGGAGTTTATGAGAGACGTACAGTAGCTGCGCTTCATTCATGAATAAACTGTTTCCGAGTCCCAGTTCACAAAAGCGATCTGAATAATTCATCGAAGAATCTGGCTGATCCTGTTCTCCACTTTGACTCTTGTCACAGCAGTTTATCGCAGACTGAGGGATATTATCGGTTCGTAATGAATTATGAAATTTCAGTCTTCCTCCTCCCCTACAGCTATGAAATGTGAGAATATGAGCCACAGAGTCATGTTTATAGTATCATACTTGTATGATAAGTTGTACAACTTTTATTTAACTGTTAGACACTATTGAGTGTTTCTTTTTTTCTCTTAAATTTACAGTGATTGTTTTTAAAAAGATCAAATATTATGTAGGGTATGCATATTATTACAGTATTTGAATTCCTTGGTCAAGTTTACAAGATTTTTTTTTTCCCCTTTTGGCTGAGAATTTTTGTCATACACTACCTGACAAAAGTATTGTTGTCAGTTTTAAGAGCAACAAATAATAACTTGACTTTTAGTTGATCATTTGGAAGTGTCAAAAGGTCGAATCTATCTATCTATCTATCTATCTATCTATCTATCTATCTATCTATCTATCTATCTATCTATCTATCTATCTATCTATCTATCTATCTATCTATCTATCTATCTATCTATCTATCCATCCATCCATCCATCCATCCATCCATCCATCCATCCATCCATCCATCCATCCACCCACCCACCTATCCATCCATCCATCCATCCATCCATCCATCCATCCATCCATCCATCCATCCATCCATCTATCTATCTAATACCAGTGGTCTGATTTATGAAATTTGCATCCTATAAAAGTGAAAAACTCCAAAATAAATTTAAATGTATTTATTAATGACTATGGTTCAAATGCTGATTTAAAATGGTTCAATTAAGTCTAAATTTTAAACATCAATATACATAAACCATCAGGCCCACCAGGGGCCGGTTGTACCAGCAGTGCGTAAGCTAAAATGTAGCCTAGTTGTGACTTAAAGCGACACTAAGTAATATCTTACACATTACTAAACATTTTTATGTTGCACCACTGAACTTGGATTAAACGTAATGCTACATTGCAAACTAAATATTTACTGCGGTGGAAAAGAGACGACGGAGAGATTAGTTTACATTTACATAGTTTACATACAGTTTGTAGCTTGTAAATTAATTTAAATTCAAAACTCTACTTTAGTGTTAAAAAATTACAAATGGTGGAAAAACATTCTGTAATGATAAAGCTACATGGGTCTCCACTTTTGCTATGGCCTCTTATTTGTTTTAACAAACTTATCCCTCAGGTTTTTTTCAAACTTTTACCAAAACTTTCCTCCTTTCCCACAATGCAATTTCTAGCCAAGAATGATTGGTCATCTGGTTCCCCCTATGGTTCTCAAATGAAACGCGGCACCATGTGAACTGTTCACCCACATCTCACAGTTCCGCCAGCCGAAATCATGTCGCGCGCACCCAAAGCGATCCTCAGCAAACACAGCTATGATGTCACATTCACCGCGTGCACTGAGCAAATAACAAAAAGCTTATTGGCTATTGCATGTTGGTCCAATTTGTACTTGTAATACCACAAATTACATTAGGACTAGTGAAATAAACAACTACAACATCACGAAAACCAAGCAACAGCAACAAAAATATAATGTAAAGGAGCATTAGATGTAGCATTACATGGACATCGGAAAATAAGTCCTGTGCAAAAATATTTAAGACTAGAACAATGAATTTAAGACATTTTAAGGCCTAAAGTTTACATTTTTAAGACTTTTTGAGACCCCACGGAAACCCTGATAAACCAACACAATCTCACGGCAATTCGTAACTTTTTCATTTAGTGGCTAATTCGTATGAATTCGTACGATCTAATTCGTACAATTTAGTACGATTTGCCTATCCCGCAATGACGGTTGGGGTTAGGGGTGGGGTTAGGTGCCACGCCTCCTTTTTAAAATCGTATCATTTCGTACGACTGAAATCGTACGAATTCGTACAAATTAGCCACTAAACTGGCAAAACGTAAAATACTTACGTTTTCTCGTGAGATCAGGCTGGATAAACATATGCAAAACCCACTCAGTCAAAAATCTCATCAAAATGACGGTACAAGCTGCACACAAAACATTCAGTGAACGCAAAACACTCAGCAGATCTATTGGGAAGCAAGGTTTTATGTGACCTTCAAAACTGCTTGGTTTTGTCACATGGCTGCTGTTCTCTTCTCCAATGCAGTCTTTTTGTCATGCTTGGTCAGGTCGCTCAGTTCATGCCCCGCGTGCCGAAAAGCCGAGGCCGAAGTGCAGTTTATTTAGCCATGCAGACAGAGAGGTGAAGAAGAGCCTCCTTCTCTTATCAGACATGGCCAGGCCTTTGCTACTCCAGCCCGCATTTAAATTGTGTGTCAGGCTCAATTGTCAATAAATCATGTAGGTGGACAGGCCGGAGTCATAGATGAGGATACGACTTAAATAACGGCAGCCTAAGGGAGAAAGCAGGACCTGCTGTTTGCCTGCCAAAACAGACAGGTAAATAAAAATAATATTGAGGTAATGTGTGAATGACATGCATCCGCCGCCCAAAGGGGGGGAATAAATCATGTAACCTTGACCGAGGAATGCAAATATTGTGCATAACCTCACATACAATGCATTTGCCAACGGCTACGCAGCAAGATGGAATGTTTTTGCATCGTATTAAGTTCAATTTGTGACATTTGCAGTGGAAAAGTTAAGCAGCTCTTGTCTCATGTTTGTGTAAATATTTAAAATTGCGAATCGCAATCTCTGAAATTTCTTCTCATGACTGCAAGATATAAAATATTTACAATGTTTATTTAGCTAGAGCCCATTGTTGTTCTTTGGGTGAATAATTAATCCATAATTAATTAAAAGTACATTGTTTAAGTAATCTTCAATCAAATCTTGACGGTTTACTTCTGCATTTGGAGAGGTGGTCAATGATGTGCCAAAAGAAAGCACCGCAACCTGCTTAATATTCAGTCTCGGTTGGAAGACTACACACATGAACCCTATCATACACACTGCGCAATAAGGTGCAAGACATGTTTGGTGCAATTTGTTGCAACTGTAATTTTCATGTTTTGCGCCATGTTGTTTCAACAGCAAATCCATTTGCGCCATTTTGTAAACACTTTTTTTTTTTTTTTATTCATGACAATCTGCATCTGTATAACGTTATTATCATTATTAATATTGTTTATTTTGATGCATATTTATATTCGTTTTAATAAACACAAGTTTAGATTTGCCCACCTGTGGGGTTTGGGGAAATCTGCATCAGCATATGGGGCATAAGAAAAGGACTTGTGTTTGGTTGTGAGTCAGTTTTTTGACCAAACTTCATTATTATTGTTCATTTATTCCTTTGCTGGGGATTAGAACTAAACTTAGAGATAGTTTTGCAACAAATCTTGCAAAAAAATCAAATACTGGAAAAAGCTAGAAACAAACTAAATTAAATATGTGGGCTAACTAATGAGTGGAGTGAGTTTCCACCGTTTCATTACTCCATCAAAGTAAAGAAGTAAAATAAAGAGTAAAAGTATAACCAACCACCTCCAACTCACCACTGCTACTAATAGTCTCTAGTAGTCTTGAACACCTTGATTAGCTGTCAGCCAAAGACGTCTGCGGTTGGCATTAAAAGCAGTGTGGTGTATGGTAAAAGTTAGTCGAATTTAGCATCCTACAGCACAACACCACGTTTGCTATTGCAAACTGTCTTTTTTTGCATTGGTATGTGTGGTTGAACCTGTGTGACGTCATGTGTGACATAGGTTGGCAATTCCCTTATACTGTGTGGTTAATGATATCAAAATATATGGTTCAGAGATAAAACTAGCAACCCGAAACGTTCATTAAACCATTACAGACAGTCTGTTTGCACTGTATAATCAGCGAATCCATTCATCTCATGCAATCTCACTGTCAGAAATCTCCCAGAGTCAAAGAATTCTCCAAAACATGCCATCCAGATACAGTGTGTGGCACAAAACACACACACATTAGAGGTTTCAGAGTGTTTCCACGAGATGCCAAGTCTCTCTAGTTGCTTAGAAACCAAGAATTAAAGCTCTGGCTCTGGATTTCTTTCTCTTAGCCCACACTCAGACACACCGCATGCAGAAATGCGTCCACTGCGGCACATTTGTGCTCCAGCTTTTCAACTTTTGACTGTTGATACTGGTTCATATGGGGATTCTCTGTTTACTTGCATTGTTAGCGCTGCGCTAATGTTAAACGCATGCAGGGGGAAGGGCAAGAATGATCAGCTTGATATCTGTAAAGCAATTTCTTCAAGGCACAGTTCATCATTTGGTCGTTGGGGGCCACCGTATTCGTTCCTATTGCTCGTAATTAAGCACAGCGTGGTGATGCTAATGAGATTAGCAGCCCTGTTGCTATGGATACTGGACAAGAAGTGACTCTTTAGCCTTTGGTGCGGTTGATTTCTTCAGTTTCTCATCAGTTCTTCTCCCCCTCAACATAACGAGAGTGAGAGAGAGAGAGAGAGATAAACAAATGCAGATTGGTGTGAGTGTGTTTTTGGTGGTGTTGACAATGCTAATTCTGTTAGCCTGACTGCGTTAATGAGAGTCGTGACAATACTCAATTTAGAAACATCCACCATGGATGTTGTAGTAAACTTTTATAACATTTTATTACAGTAATAATTAAACGACATCATGTGGTGTAGTTATTTAAATAAATATACAGTGGGGGAAGCAAGTATTGAACACGTTATGTTTTTTCCTGTGAATAATATTTCTAAAAGAGCTGTTGGCATGGAATTGAGGCAGATTTTTTTTTAAATTCAAATGATACAAACATAAAATAAGACAAAACTAAAAAAATCTGAACAATAGGTATATGTAATAAGAATAGAATGACACAAGGAGAAAGCGCTGAACTACTGAAATGTGTTTAATACATTATGTAAAAGGCTTTTTTGTTGATGGCAGCTCAAAGACGCCTCTCTTTTGGAGAATAAAGCTTTATACAATGCTCAGGTGTGAGTTTTCTCAAAAGTCTTGATCGTTCTGTGGGTTTTGTCTATCAGATCTGAGCTTTATTTTCTATTTTTTATTGGATTCAGATCAGGTGATTGGCTGGGCCATTCTACAGCTTGATTTTCCTTCTCTGAAAGCATTTGAGAGTTTACCTGTCATCAGTTAGGGTTTGATGCAACGCCTGCTTATTAGATAGTATATTTTTGTATATGAATTAGCAACTAAACTGACAAAAGGTAAAATAGTTATGTTTCCTCGTGAGATCAGGTTTAATTGATTAGATATGTTTTTAAACATTATTTAAAATTGTGATTTAAAGTTTAATAATAATAAAAAAAAAAAATATATATATATATATATATATATATATATATATATATATATATATATTTTTTTTTTTTTTTTTTTTTTTTTTTTTTAAAGTTTAATAAAATGAAATTTCAGTAATAAAAAGAAAAACATCAAATTTTTAGGAAGTGTTTTTATCTTAAATAGGTTAAACCTTAAATAGGTTGTTTTCAATCATGTGGTTGTGGGGATGTGCGAAATTCAGATGGAGGGGAGGAAGTAAAAACTGAATGGAAGACATAGAGGAAAGTCTGTATTTTTGAAATTTAAACCATATTTCTATTCAAAACCATTTACATAGAGAATAAGCACATATGTTGAGCATGAGCCTTATATCATAAATAGTTTTACTGAATTAAAGTATATTTGCATGTCATCGATGCGGTACATACTAATTAAGTTACATAAAAAAAATACTATAGTAAATTATAGGGGTGTCAAAATTAATTGTTTCTTTGATACACCGCGATGTAGACGTGGATAATTCGGTGTCGGTTAAGTAATAATCATAACCGGTTATTATGTACTGATGTTATTTATCTCTATGACACCATAGCTTACTATGGTGTGAAAGGTAAGCGCGGATATTTCAGTCTGATCTTATGAGAAAACATAAGTATAGTAGTTATTATTTTTATTTTTTACAGTTTAGTAGCTATTTTGTTGAGTCATTTGAAATTGTACGATTTTAAAAAGGAGGCGTGGCACCTAACCCCACCCCTAAACCCATCCGTCACTGGGGAATGAGCAAGTCGTACTAAATTGTATGAATTATATCGTAAGCATTCATACGAATTAGCAGCTAAATCAAAAAGTTACGAATTGCCGTGAGATTGTGTTGGGTATTTATAACGCTCCAATACTACAATTTCTCTGCATGTGTGTTTGCTGGACAGTTTTTAACTGACACTTACAGCAGAAGCCCCTAATCACTGTCCCAACGTGAAATTTATTTTTGCAAGGGAGGAAAGTGCTCCACAATAATGACCATCTAGTTTTGTCGCAAGGGTTGCATTTCTTTTTTGTTTAGTAGATGGACTTACCATCAACAAACATGCACCGCTGTTGCGCATCTCGATGTTTACGTTACAGTTGTTGATTCTGCCGAAAAAGCCGGTAAAGACATGGATTATTGCAAAACAAGACAGAGATCTCATTTCTGCGATTGCATGGCAGTGTACGTTATGTTCTCCTATTTTGTATAACTGTGGTTGTGTTTGCATCTGATTTTCATATAACACCTTAACATGTAATACACGTGTCGGCGCCAATAGCCTAGTGGTACTGTGCACCGACATATAGCACTGACATGCTCACGGCAACCCAAGTACGATTCCCGGCTCAACGTCCTTTGCCGATCCTACCCCTCTCTCTACTCCCAATGCTTTCCTGTCTGAAATCTCTACTGTCCTATCATAATAAAGGTGAAAAACTTCTAAAAAATAATTATAAAAAAACATACAATACACAGAGCTATATAATATATATAATAAATATAATATTATATAAGCCGATATATAATATTTAATGGTGCTGTCAAACGAATTATCAGTTAGTACACATGGATGTATTTAATAAATGCTTATAACATGCCGCCTTCAGTTTTTCAGCTAGTTTCTTGAACTAGCCTCTTTATAAGCCAAAACTAAGAAGTCTATAAAAGCTGTTCAGCCCTTTATAATTTTGACTGATTTAAACAACATAAAACAGAAACATTTTGATGTTCACTACTTGCCATCTATCTGAATTTTGCACATAATCAATTATGTCATGTGAAAACAACCTATACAAAACAAACACAAACATGCTACATGCCTTATTAGCGAGATTTTAAAAAGCAAGATGTTTTTCTTTAGCTTCTGTCGGGGTATTTTCTGAAACTTTGTCTTGAATAAAATATCAGTCCGTTAAATGAGTTTCAGTGTCAAACAACAACTCCAGCCCCTCAGCGAGACGCCAGGGAGCGTCTATCACTTCAAAACACAGCCCGCAGCACACGAAACCAAAGCAGCGGGAGCCTAGAATGAACGGAACATGCTAATTCCTGTTTCCTAACCACCATCCATTAAGCCTGCACCCATTAAGCGGCAGAACATGCTAAATTCATGGACATATTATCACATATTTCCATAGTCACGCCTCTTCAATCACATCGTGTTGCGCTAATGCTGAGAGACCTGCTAAAAGAGGCTCTTCATCCACGCTAGTCAATTAGCGTAGCAAACACTGGAGCGACGAGGGCTGTCAGATCGCATGTGTGGAGAAGACACTGTGAAGAGATGCAGAAAGATACTGCGGCGGACGGTTTATGCATTCATAATGAAAGCAAATGGAGGGCCGATACGCCTCTTATTAGCAAGGGAGGGCTAATGTCATTAGCATTGTCGACAGTAAGTCTGTATGCATTTATCCTGAAGGAAGAGAGACGATGAAGAACAGTTTGAGCTCATCTGGTATCTTATGACTCATTTACTAGAGTGAAACATCCCATTAAACATATTATAAAGGTAATATTGATATTTCAAAGCTAGCAAAACGCGTTTGTAAAATAATGTGTTAAATATTATGCTTTAAAATAAATAGTTTTATTAAGTAATTACTTATAAATTATTCAAATAACCTGGCTACATCACATGACAATAATAAACTAATCAATTAAAATGTTTGAAAAAATTTACGTTTTTTTTAATATTACATTTTGTAATTATATTGTCATTTTTGATGTTTACGCCACATGACACTTGAAAAATCAGTTCATTTTATATATATGTATATATATATATATATATATATATATATATATTCAACAAACGTTGACCTTCTCCCGGAAATGTAAAAAAAAGATGGTATTTTATTTACAAGGATGATGATAAAAATATATGTAAATATATGCAAAATACATGTACAGTAACCCAACCTAAAAAGTATGTACAAGGAAATAAAATAGCAAAATTATACAAAGTATCAAATAAACAAACAAAACTATAAACACAAAAACAAACAAACGATATATTTACAGTATATAAGAGAGTATCCAACTCAAAGATATTTTCTCACGGTTTTACATGCTCGCTAGCCAGATAAACTGACCAAGAAGTTGAGTATGGCATCTTCTTGTATACGTTAGACTCCGCCCATCAATTGGGACATACCATAAACAGTCATTTCAACCATGTTTTTAACATCATTTGACTTGGCAAAATAAACATCACTTGCGCTGACGTGCTTTCCTAGGTGCACCATGATTTTTTAGTTGTAGACCAGGCTTTAACACGCCTCGCAATTGGCTTGACTGGTCCCATTGGGAGGATAGGCTTTAAATTGGCACCCAATTCACCTAATGCGCATGTCTTTGGACTGTGGGGGGAACCAGAGCACCCTGAGGAAATCCAAGCCAACGCAGGGAGAACATGCAAACTCCACACAGAAACGCTAACTGACCCAGCAGATGCTCAAAGCAGCGACCTTCTGGCTATAAGACAATCATGCTAGCCACAACACCACAGTGACACCCATGTAGGTATTTTGTAACATCAAATTTTTACGAGGTAGTTCGTTAGCCCAATCCTCAACTCCCAACCTGGAGGACCAAAAATCAGTGCACACGAAATATAATTATTATTCAATTTAAAAAGAAAACATTACATTTTCTAAACATAAACCTTCAATTTTTAAAGTATCGTGATGCAAACCAAGAGTTTTAGCATGTGAAATTACAACCTAGTCTCACGAGGAAATGTAACCATTTTACATATTGTCAGAAAACTGTCAAATTTTTTTAATATTAAAATGTGCGCTTTTAAAAAGGAGGCATGCCTTTAAACTTAGCCCTCATTTGGGGTGTGCAAATCATACTAAAATGTAAGAATGGGATCGTACAAATTAATACGAATTAACCACAAAATCCAAAAGTTACGAATTACAGTGAGATTGCGTTAAGATGTGAAAAGTGCAGTGAAAAGGGGCGGGATAAACCAAAATAACATGACGCTGATTAAATGAGCAATTGTTCCATATTTAAAATTTCGTATTTGATATTTTTATTTTCATTTTGATCTTTGGAATGCAAAAATTTGTTGCACAAACTTTCAATACAGTCAAGGCAAAAAGTGCAGCTTTTACTAACTGCTACTGTCACCGACTCGGTCCCAGTCATTCCCCTCGCTGGCCAGCAGAGGTCACCATCACCGGACTATTGACATTACGTCTTCCACTTACACTGATTGCCGACACACCTGAAGCACATCCAGTCAGGGCCGGATTAACCAATGGGCCTTATGGGCACAGGCCCAGGGGCCCGTGCGCACTAGGGGCCCCTGCGAGGGGGGAGAAAAAAAGACAATTTCGGAGTGTCTTTTTTTTGGCTAATTGCAAATAGCGCATCTAGCTGGAATAAGCTTTGCAGAGTTTACGCCCATCGATGCCTGATTGATAGAGACAAGACGAGTGCAGAGCTACCAATTATTACAGCCGCAATGGCGCACTTGTAAGGCGCACCTCACTATCTTTTGGCGCGATAAATTATAAACTCGGTTCGAATCCACCATCAGCTGCACTCGTGCTACTTTTTTTCTGCCCCATTACATATCAGATTGGAAATATATTTATTTTTATAAGGAAGAAAACATTTTTAAAAATAATGCAAATGTGATATAAAGTCACAAGTGTCTCGTGGGTATTTAATAATGTTTAGCCTTATTGTAGGTGCCTCCCTCTCTGCAAAAACTATATTGCTCAGACAACTGTATTTCCTCTGAGCAAAAAAATCGCGATCACACATTAATATTATTATTATATTTAAACTGCATTTTTTTCTTTAACTAAACAGAATACTGTAATTGGTCAAGCGCGGAAACGTCAGTTTTGTAATAACCCGCACTAAACTGAGCGGACTTTAGTGTAACGTATATCTGTCATAAATGAGTGGACAAGTGGATTTAACAAACGCGAGAGAAATAAGAGAGGAGGCATCTTCATTGAGGCATTTTCCATACACACCATCTTTAAACAGACCTATGATCAGGAGAATGAGCGTACAGAAGAAGACGTTATGGTAACTTTAAATGATGAGTAGCTAGCATTAACCAGGCGAAGGAGGCTAACGGCAGCGCAGCGAGGACTGGATTCATCGTGTGAGAGACAGACAGAAAAGGAGAGAGAGAGAGAAAGAGAGAAAGGCCCAGAAGAGGAGAGAGACGGGAGAGAAGAGGTATAGTGTGTGTGATTTCGGATACTTTTAGGTATAATCAAGTCTTCATCACGAAAAGAGTAGAGAAAATACAGGAGAGGAGGAGATACAGTAAATCAGTGTTTGTATTATGAAAGACTCAGATTGATAGAACTCAGATTCATAGAACTGGATTGGAGAAGCATTGTGCGTTATATGCCATGGCAATAATATGCTTTATAAGTTTGTAAAAGCAATACATTAAAATACCCTTAAATAATAATAATAATAATAATAATAATAATATATATATATATATATATATATATATATATATATATATATATATATATATATATATATATATATATATATATATTAGTATTTTTATTCAATGCTTTGAAAAATAAGTTAAATCTTTGTAGACTATAAATACATATGTACTATATAGCATTTATTTAAATTTGTGGGCAACAAATTATAGGTTCATTTTATTTAAAAAATTATTATATTATTCTTATTTTTTAAATTCAACTATAGGGTGCGGCCAGGTAGGGGGCCTTACAAGACAATGTGCCCAGGGGCCCCTGAGTTCTTAATCCGGGCCTGCATCCAGTAATCACTCTCCACACACATATAAGAAGCGCACACACACAGCCTCATTGTGAAGTCTTGTTCTGCCCCAGCTAACACTACTAAGGGGTCTCATCCTTGCATGCTTTCCCGTTGTGATCCTGCTTTGTTTTCTGACCCAGTCTTACCTGCCTTGTACTCAAGCCTGAATCCCGACTTTGATTCTAGCCGTCTGCCTTTGAACTCTAGCCTGCTTACCGACTCTGATACTAGCCGCCTGCCCCTGACCCATGCCTGCATACTCATCCTGTGTTTACCAGCCGCCAGCCCAACGACTACATACTACTGTTTGATGTAAGTTTGCGCACGCACAACATCTGTGTGCTTTTGTTTTTAATAAAAATACTGCAAATGGACTTCTGTGTCAGCCACTTCGTTATAGCTACATTGCGTTTACACTAGTTTATTAAGAAGGTATTCTCAAGCATAATCATTTATGGATACTTCGGAATTCATTGACATGCAAAAGTTGCTGCACAAGCCTCGGTTTCTGACACGTTTTCATGAGTTTAAATGACAGACTATGAGGCAACAATGTTTTTTTTTTTTTTAAGAAATTGCTATCAAACATTATTATTTATTATGGATATTTTTAAAACAAAGCAATCAAACATTCTATTTGTTCACAGCACTGTCACATGGTGTAACTAAAGTAAAACATTAAAATATTAAATATGTATTTATTGAATAAACATTTAAACAATGACGATGTATTGATTATTATTTTTATAAAACACTTAACCTTTTTACAAATGTTTTACAAAAATAATAATTTAAACCAATATTTAATATATATAAAAAAATAAACAAATAAACACTACCTGACATAAATACTGTCATCAATCCAAGTTTTAGGAACAGCAAATAATAACTTGACTTCTAGTTGATCATTTGGTATCAAAAGTGGTTTATATGAAAGGCAAAGGCCTCTAGATTACGCTTATTTGACCAAAATACAATATGATCATGCCATGGTTTTGAATTTTATTTCATTAAGACAGTAAGGTCTGACTTTGCTTAGATAAATGTCTTGTCACGTAAAATAAATAATGTACAGTATTGAATATAAGGTCATGGTGCAGTGGAAACAGAATTAATATTGTGTCAGACTCCATCATGAGCTTAGAGGATTGCATCCATACATCTCTGCAATGACTCAAATCACTTATTAATAAAGTCATCTGGAATGGCAAAGAAAGCGTTCTTGCAGGACTTCCAGAGTTCATCAAGATCCTTTGTGTTCATCTTTGATGCCTTTACTATCTTACCCCAGACATGCTCAATAATGTTCATGTCTGGTGACTGAGCTGGCCAATCCTGGAGCAGCTTGACCTTTTTTGCTTTCAGGAGCTTTGATGTGGAGGCTGAAGTATGAGAAGGAGCTCTATCCTGCTGAAGAATTTGCCCTCTCCTGTGGTTTGTAATGTAATGGGTAGCACAAATGTCTTGATACCTCAGGCTGTTGATGTTGCCATCCACTCTGCAGATCTCTCACACGCCCCCATACTGAATGGAACCCCAAACCATGATTTCTCCTGCACCAAACTTGACTGATTTCAGTGAGAATCTTGGCTCCATGCGGATTCCAGTAGGTTTTCTGCTGTATTCCTTATGATTGGGGTGCAGTCCAACAGATGACTGACTTGAAATCAAAGTATTATTTGTAACTCTTACAACAAGGATTGACGACAAGACTTTTGTCAGGTAGTGTAAAATATCTAAAAAATAAATACATTTTAAATATAAAAGTGCATCAAAATTGTATCAGAAGTTAAAACTTAATGACCCTTAAAATGGCATGTGGTGTAACCATCCAGTTATAGTAAATTAAGTATTCAGCATTACTTTTTACTTGGATAATAGATCATAAGTTTGTTATCTGCAATCAAATATCTCCAGTAAACACCTACATGTATTTGCTAGGTAGCCATACCATAAAGTCAGCATAAATCAAGCCTTCAGTGTCGCCGTCAGACTCCAAATCTCCCTGTCACTCTTTAATATGTGATAATGACCAGCCGACTCAGATGACATTAACTATTACTCGGCGATGCGATGGCAAAAAGATCATCTCGGTGACTCAGAGGCCGGTAAAGAGCAGAAATAATCCCTGAAGCGCCAGACATAATGAGATCTCAGTCCATAGGCTCAATTCCCCACGACTAATCAAAGTTTGAAACTCCGGGGAAGTGCGTAATTATACCCTGTTGGTATTAGCCAAAGTATCCGATGATAAGCTAATTAAAAAATGAAGAATGGCTGAACGGGTTTGTTTCCAAACAATGCGCCTTTATAGGTCACGCTTGATGTTCAATTTGTGTAAATACCTTCCATTAATTTAGCGTGAACTGGAAGTCTGGCGAGCCTTTGTTTGTCATGTTTTCATCTTGGACTCAGTCTTTTGTGACGGAAGCTGGCTAGGAATATACAGCGTTCAATCAATCTACAGTTGACTTCATAGGGAAACTTAGAGGTGAAATTGTGGCTAGCTGGGTGGTTA
This sequence comes from Danio rerio, assembly GCF_049306965.1. NCBI lineage: Eukaryota > Metazoa > Chordata > Actinopteri > Cypriniformes > Danionidae > Danio > Danio rerio. The sequence goes on from NC_133197.1 coordinate 35,565,409, forward strand.
GCATTAGCAAATATGAGGGAGTGAGAAAGAGGGTTTGTTGACAATGACATGTTATACCGTTAACTGTCATCCTACTTTTTTTTTAACACAGATGTTCTACTTATATGCCAATTTTCAACATTTTGATGCATAAATTTAGGATTGGGAGTGTGTGTGAGTGTGTGAAGTGTCCATCATTCCACATTTCATTTTACCGGTTGAATAAGTGCATCATTTGGGTAATTAAAGTGCACTTACTGTTAGAGTTTTCAGTGTGAACGCACTTCTTACACGTAGAACTGTGCATTAGTATGTGATTTGGGATGCACCTATACTTATGGTTTTGTAGCAGTGTTTTTGTGCATTCAATTCTACCATAGGATCCATTCCAACTTGAACGCATTAATAAACTCTAAAGGTAGCTTAGCATGCTATTGAATGTTTGTGTGTTCCATGTTACGTTGAAAAATCTCTACATTAGCAAGGTGAATATTTTTCCTCTATGTGGTCCACTTTGATACGCACTGCACATCAAATCCAAAGGTCACGAGTTTGAATCGTGCGGTTAAGGTTATGTTTTTATTGTTCATTATTCTCCCATGGACCTCTCAACCCCATCTATTATTAATGCACATTCTGTTTCTCCTTTTCACGCTCTTCTGGTTGTGCACTGCGCATGAGGCACCTTTAGTGTTTGGGCAAGTATTGCTGCTTGCAGCTATTTGTATTATTATTATTGACATTATTATTGTTGTTGTTGTTGTTGTTGTCGTCATTATTATTATAATTTTTTTTATTATTATTATTATTTGTATTATTATTATTATTATTATTATTATTATTATTATTATTATCATCATCATCAATATTATTATTATTATTATTATTATTATTATTGTAGTTGTTGTTGTTGTTGTTGTTGTTAACAACAAAACAACAACAACAACAACAATAATAATGTGATTATGAGGAGGATGAAGATTATTTTTTTATTAATATTACTGTTGTTGTTGTTGTTTAATATTATTATTATTATTATTATTATTATTATTATTATTATTATTATTATTATTATTATCAGTATTGTTTTTTGTTATTATTATTATTATTAGTAGTAGTATTAGTAGTAGTAGTAGTAGTATTGTTGTTATTTTAATAATAATAATAATAATAATAATAATAATAATAATAATAATAATAATAATAATAATAACAATTAGTATTATTATTATTATTATTATTATTATTATTTATTATTATTATTATTAATAATATTATTATTATTATTGTTGTTGTTGTTGTTGTTGTTGTTAACAACAACAACAACAACAGCTAATAAATATGAATTATCAAATAATATGATTATGATGATGATGATTATTATTATTTTTTAAATAATATTACTGTTGTTTTTGTTATTTATTATTGTATTATTATTATTATATTATTATCATCATCGTTGTTGTTGTTGTTGTTGTTATTATTATTATTATTATTATTATTAATGTTGTCATTGTTTAAAACAGTTGAGCTGTTTATTATTTTGTAGTGAATAATATATTTTAGTTTCAAGATTATTTAGTAATAAAAAATCATTAAACATTACTATAAAGAAACATCTTTGTGTAAACTGTGATCAGTTCAGTGTGTTCTTGTTTTAATTAATTAACAAGAGTAATGATCCCTGTCATAAATAAATAAATAAATAAATTCATGAGCAAATTAATGAAGGAATGAATTAATTAATTATCCAAACTTTATATATTAGAAAACACAGGCTTGCTTTTGCTCTCAATCAATGGCGTTGTAAAATTGCTTTGACAAAAACATCAGAGTAATTATCAGTGCATCTGATGGGCTGTGTGCTTTTTATATTAATTGATTTGTTTCACTTAGAAGTTAAGTACAGTTTCGATAAAACTTCATGAATCAGTTTTGATATCAAAAGTATTACCAAATATATAAGAAGAATACCTTACTAAAAATGACAACTCTCCATTATTTATATGATGGTTATCATAGTTATAATCAAAGCAAAATAGATGTGCTTGAATCTCACTAAAACTTATGAAAGTCAAATACTATTTATAAAACCTTTTTTTTAAACAGACATGCTATTTTTTTTTTGTTAATAATAATAATAATAATAATTATTATTATAAACACATAAGGAAACGAGTTAATACAGTAAAAGGGCTAAAAAGTGTGAGTAAACCAATTCGACCAGATTCCAAAGGGTAACACGATCACTATATACATTTCTGGAGATTGCAAATAATGTAGCCAGAGCTACGTATAGCTGCAGTTCATCTTTAATGCTAAGGGGCAGAATGACGCAGTTCCTTTTTTTCGTTTACTAGCTGACCGTTTACTTCCGTGTGGATGACTTTACCTTTGCTGCCAGTTTCTCCGGTAGCTCGACGTGTACGTCAGCGGACTTGTGTTAACCGTGACAATGAGGTTAGAGTCTGTTGAAGAATGGTTTCAGAAAGCAAGGAAGACAAAAACAAATGCTAAAAAATAAAATAAACAAGTAAATAACAGAGTGGGAAATTGGTCAAATCTAAAACTGTGGTAAAAATCAGGCAGCTTTTCTTTTCTGTATTGCTTTTGAAAACACTGCGATTGGGTTTAGGGAAGGGGTGGGCGGGTCAATTTGTGCTTTTAAAAACACTATTGGTTGGGTTTAGGGAAAAGGAGAATGGGGGATTGGTCAGTTGAATTGTCAGTCAGTCGACAGCGGCCTCTGGTGAATTTACATAAGAACAGCATGTGCAAATGGCACTCGAGGAAAGTTTGAGATCTGAAAAAGTGTATACAGCGGCCCCTGGTGGATTCGCAAAAATAAAATAAAATAAATAAAAAATAAAAATAAACAAAGCTCCTGAGACACATTTTTTCCAGAAATGTATATAGGTGTACGTAATCGGAATGAGCCTGGGTTGCTTTCATCTGACTCGTCAAGACACTGCATATATAGATTCCACACTTAAGCCCTGCCCATAGATAAATCTCATTGGTCTGAAAATCTCATTTCTCAAATTTAAATATTAAAAAAACCAAACCTCCACCAATCAGCAGCTTACAGTATTACATTCTGACAAGTAGATAGAGACATCACACGAAAGTTAGGTCCAAGAAACGTCATAAGCATAAATATGTTTATTTCTGCATCCATTGACTCATCTGCCACGTCACATCAACAACATGCCATTAAGAAATAGGTTGTGTGCCAATCTGCAGGAAGTTCACTGACGTAAAGCGTGTGATGCACCAAATCTGTTTCCAGCCAGCTTGCCATATTAAAAATTCAGAGCTTTTTTCTTTACGAAAATGCAAATCTTAGGCAAATCGAGATTGCGTAATGTCATTAATTATTAATACCTCTGCAGCAAGCAGAAAAGAGACACATTAGAGCTCTTTTCCATGGCTCATACTGATAAATTCAATAATAACCAACCGCACCATAATTCAGTGGCTTTTCTGGGAATGAATTCAACTCAGGCTTTTATCGCAAGGAAGAGGATAAACCCAACAACCCGCTGTTGTCTCCTGCGAGCTTTCCGATAAGAGTCGGTAGGTGTGCATTCAGTATCAGCATTCCCAGTACAGCTCATTGCAACATGACCTTTCATGGCCGTCTGTGCCCAGAGAGTGGGGAAAAAAGCATCTCTTGATGCTTTTGGAAACAGCGCCAAATGCAGGGGACGCTTTCGCCATTGGGAGACACACAGATTCCCTGCAGCCTCTGCCCTGTAGGACTGTTTGCAAGATTTTTTTTCCTCTGTTCTTACAGTGCTCTCGTCGGGGAGAGCCGAGGATGAGGCGTAAATGACATTTGCTTTGAGAGCCGTAGGCGTTCCTTCGAGACAACACTTCATGTGTGACTCAGAGGAGTTACTGTAGCATTAACAAGCTCCAGTACTCAAGGGGGCGATAGAGTGGCTTTCAAATGTCATAAAACTGGATACAAACATGTAAAAGCTCATGTAAACAACTACATTTTCTTTAAACGTTTTTTTTTGTGATAGAGGGAACTGAAAAAGGAAACACAATTTAAACATTAATAAGGCTAAACTTTTAGATGACAAAATGAGTCAAACTTCTCATCTGTGACTCAAGAAGTAAATCAGCAGAAGACATATTCACACCCTCACCGTCTCCACTCATGAAGTCAGACGCCACGAGGCAAATCTATTGACTGTTATTGAGGACGCAGCCTGACAAATATTAAATATGTATGATGGAGAGTATATTTTTAGCAACAAATACTATTCTGTAGCTTCATGGAAAACAAGAAAGATGTTTAAAACATGTCAAGGTGTCTTCACATGGCAACAGTGCAAATTATTAAAATAGTTAAGGAGAAGAATTAGGAACTCTTGATGAAAACAGGAAAATGATGACTTGAGCAAAACAGATATTTTTTAACTGCCACAATTAAAGTAAAGTAAAAAAAAATCATGAACACTGACTAGACCATCAGTTAGAATGTATGTAGTATAATATAAAACATACGATAAAAACAACAAAATGATTAAAACAATCCAGAACAGAACAGGCAAACTACAAAGATAAATCTTAAAAACCTTTAACAAATAAATAAATAATAT